>NC_089588.1:117232305-117257724 GCF_019320115.1 Miscanthus floridulus | reverse complement strand
AATCTCCCTACAACGCTAGCCACAAGGGCATCTTAACCTAAATAGAAACGTTTGGGGTAGCCTTCACTAATACTCAGCGGGGACTACTAGGACCTTGATTTAGAATGAATTAAGAATCAATATTGACATAAACCTTAACAACTTTTAAGCATTAAGAAGTTACGTGTAAACTATGTGAAGGCTTACATGACTCTTTGTCATTCTATCCATAGTGGATAGGAAGGTTGATCCCATTCTAGGATGGCCAGATTAGGGCTTTTCCGAAAATTGTGAAGCCAGAAAAAGCCACATTTTTGTGGTTTTGGCTTCTAGACCATAATGGCTTTGACTTCACCACTTTTTGCTTGGTTTTGGCTCCACAAGTCATTTTCACATGTGACTATTTGGTAGGGCATCTGCAAAACGCCATGAGCGTCGTTGGTGTGATAGACTCTCTTTACGCCGAACAATACGCCCCATTATACCTCGCCGACTTAGCTCACGCTTGGCTGGAGCATCTCCCACGTGACGCCACACAAGGAAAGTTGTCACCTTGAGCGCCTCTTCGGTGACAACTTTGAGGGAGCATACACCAAGCCTTGTACCGCATGGGACCTTTCTCAACTGGCAGCAGGTCATCAGGCCGCGTCGCCATGGCCTACTACTACGAGTGTAGGAAACGGTTGGGATCACAGTCAGAGGGTAGGGTTCAGCGGCGATGGGTGCGTGCTTTCGTGGGAGGGGCATTCGGAGTAATAAATAGGAAGTTGAGAGAAGAGGATCCATGAATTGATGCCCATCCCTCTGTGTCTATATATCTATATTTTTTATTTCAATACAAGGGTGTTAATATAAAAGGATAAAAGTATTCTCAAAAAAATATAAAAGTAGATGACCTTGCATGCAGTGGAGCTCATGTGCTTGTCCATACACGCGTATATAAATAAATATGAACCAAAAAAGGAAGTGGATTGAGGGGCCGGGTTGGTTGGATTTGGCTTAGTGTTACCCAGACAATTAAATAAAGCTAGTAGTAGGTTAAATGTTGGATTCCCTCACAACACATGCATGGACCATATGTGTTGTCTAATAACCTTGTTCCAAGAAATTGACGGGGAGATGTCTTAAAGCTCACACGCACTTACAAAGATTCTTTAGTACGTAGGACAGCAAATAGTATGTCAGATTATTCTCGCACTACCTAAACCCACTACTCGGGAATACTTAGTGATACACTTGTAAATTATTATATATACTTTATTTGCTTTGGCTCTCGGTGGTCGATCTGATTCCTTTCTTTTTGTGTCTTGACAGTATTTTACAAACGACAATGTGAAGCAACGTGAAAGCAAAGACACAATATGAACTCGTGCAGGAGCGAGAGATTCCACTTCATGTAAGCAAAGATATGGACAGATTTCTGAACAGAGGAACTGCATGGCATGTCTGTCTCAGTTTCATCATAGAGCTATGAAAAATTATATGGACCATTAGATGACACAAACTTGGGAAGATCATATGGATTGGGCACAAGATAACCAAATTTTGATTAGGGATTGAGCAGAGAGTGCGAATATCTCCCTACAACGCTAGCCACAAGGGCATCTTAACCTAAATAGAAACGTTTGGGTAGCCTTCACTAATACTCAGCGGGGACTACTAGGACCTTGATTTAGAATGAATTAAGAATCAATATTGACATAAACCTTAACAACTTTTAAGCATTAAGAAGTTACGTGTAAACTATGTGAAGGCTTACATGACATCTTTGTCATTCTATCCATAGTGGATAGGAAGGTTGATCCCATTCTAGGATGGCCAGATTAGGGCTTTTCCAAAATTGTGAAGCCAGAAAAAGCCACATTTTTGTGGTTTTGGCTTCTAGACCATAATGGCTTTGACTTCACCACTTTTTGCTTGGTTTTGGCTCCACAAGTCATTTTCACATGTGACTATTTGGTAGGGCATCTGCAAAACGCCATGAGCGTCGTTGGTGTGATAGACTCTCTTTACGCCGAACAATACGCCCCATTATACCTCGCCGACTTAGCTCACGCTTGGCTGGAGCATCTCCCACGTGACGCCACACAAGGAAAGTTGTCACCTTGAGCGCCTCTTCGGTGACAACTTTGAGGGAGCATACACCAAGCCTTGTACCGCATGGGACCTTCCAACTGCCGATGAGAGCACGGGGAACGAATCCATGAATACATCCAACGGTACAACCCGTAAGGGCAATGAGCTCCCCGAAATCGTGGAGTATAAGGCCACGGACGCCTTCATGAGAGGAGTCAGATGCCTCGAGCTGGTCCACAGGATTAGCCAAAAAAAATTTGCTACATCGCACAAGCTCCTAGACATCGGCATAAGCTATGCAAATGGTGGCGAGACAAATGATGCCCATGTCGGCAAACCAGGGGCAAGAAGAAGGCAACCAACGAAAGCGAAGATGCCTCCTTCTATTTGAAGACGAAGGATAGCAAGCGCAAGAATAACAACTTCATCACTACAATAGAACAGTCGATCTAGAAGCAATGTACCCACCCAGAGCCGGGCAAAATCATTGAAACATGAATAGCCTGTAACATCCCAGATGTTTAGCACTTAGTAAAACTTTAATCATGGTCATTATCATGCATAATCATCAAGTATCATGGCATATAAGGCATCTCATGATTCAAATGTTGGAAAGTTCATTATTTGGGGAATTTTCAAATCAATTTTCTTAAATAAAAGTTGGCAAATTTGATTCTATGAATTGGTACAAAACTTGTATTTTGAATGGTGAAGTTGGTTGGATAGTTTCGAATAGGATTAATTACTAGATAATTCCTCAAAATAGCTAAACAACTAATTTGAATTCTCAATTTAAATGAATGAACAGTGCACATTTGTTTGAGTTTCAATCCATATTTCCAACTGTTTTGAATTTCAATTTGATCCTTAAACCAAAAGTTGAAGATCTTTTTATGTTCAACAACTTGCTTAAAGGAGCTCACCACTTTACTTAACAAATTTAATAGAAATTTGAAAGGGGGAAGCTTCTCCCCTGTCTGCTACAGTAGCCCGGCAACACCAGAGTGCCACCTAGCCGTTGCATGCTCAAAGTCGCCGCCGCCAAGCAGTTTCTAGACCTCGGCACGTCCTTGAGCGCGTTGCCGTGACCTCACACAGTCGCTGGCACGCCTCAACTGCCCGCCCTGCCCGTAGAAAGGCCTCAGCGACGCTGCCGTCCCTTTTCTTCTCTCTGTTAGCCGTCGCCGTCGCCCACTCTTGCAGACAAAATTCGCTGCCTCTGCTCAATCCCAGCTCGATTGCATGCTCTGAACAGCTCCTCCATCACCTTGCGAAGCCCCTGACTAGCTCTGTCCGCTTGAGTTCACCGGAGTCTGCCGAACGCCGTCGTCTCCTTCACTGCCGAGCTGCCTTGGCTGGTGCCGAGCTCGGACCGAGCCGTATTTGGTTCAGCTAGTACCACCAATCGACGCGCCGTGAGATGGGGAACATGATGGTGGCCCTTCGCAGCCGTGGCCGGCAACCTCACCGGCGGCGAGATATCGACGGTCAAACCCGCAGTCATCGCTGTTGAGCGCGGGTGCACTATGCCGACATGGGTGACCACATGTTAGTGACACTGGCTGAGAGAGAGAGAGTACACAGTGTTGATTCAGTTTTATTCTTTTTCCAGAAATGATTAAATGATATTAGAACTTGTTCAAGTCATAATTAAATAATGGGATGAGATTAAATCATGAAAATTTTTGTGTAGCCTCCTCATCATATGCTCTATCTAGGAAAATATTAGTTGATCATTTTAAGTACTTTTGCTATGCTTAAAACTTACAAGTTTTAATGGAAAAATGCTATGTAATTGATTTTTGTAGGACAAATTAAAGATTATTTATTCGTGAACTTTTTGTGTAAATGTTATGTGGTAATACCTGTCTTCACAAAAGTTACATTAATTTAAAATTTAAAAATTTTCATAATTAATTCAAGTGTGTTTAACATGCGTTTAAAAGTATTAAATAAACACCAAATGATGTAGAAATGATTAAAGGATTTTGGTGAATTCTAACTAATCAATGAGGTCAATTGAACTACAAAAATCTATTGTTCAATTTGAAGATCAATATAACTTTCTTATATCAAGTAGTGAACATGTATTATGTAATAAAAGGAAAAATGTTATTTCATGTAACTCTTTTTGAAAAGTGAAGGACAGTTGTATGCAAGTTGCTTTGAATTTGTTTGATTTCATCTATGCACTTGCATGTATTATCATGCATCATGTTATGATCATAATGGTTGAGCATGCAATCTTTTATCACGTGTAGTGAATCCGAGTGAGGAGGTTGTTGCTACTGGCTGATCCCGTTTCAGAGGAGTATCCACCTGTTGAGGTTGGTTTTGATATATGTGGTTCTTCTGAGGAGCCTGACATTTCAGTTAACCAAGGCAAGCCCCGGAGCATATAAACTCATCTTGTATTTACAATTACTTTTATCACTTGAGTCTTATAACTTGTGCATTAAGTAAATAGGATGTGGTTGAAACCAAATTGCTGCATTACTTACCTTGATGTTTCAAATGCCTATGCTTAATATCATTTAAAGATTCTTGATTAGTTAATGCTTAGCCATGCTTAAACACTAGATGTCGAATGATGAGTTCATCATTCAAACCTTACTCTTTCTCGGATATAAAGGAATGGATACATGTGAGACATGATTAATTTGAAACCGAACGGGACTTGGGTATGTTTCTGGTGGTTAAGCAGTCAGGGTTTTCCTAGTCGTGCTTGTCCCGTCTGTGTTGATTAAGGACCGTTCATTGTAGGCTTGTATGTGTTCGAGACTTTGCAGTACTAGCCACATACTGCGGTAAGCTCGATACCTAGGCTATTCCATATGAGAGAGGATAACGCACACTGGGAGTGGCGAGATGGTGAGAGTAGCGTGTACCCACCCTGCAAAACCGTGTGGGACGGCGTAGGGTGGTGGAGTACTGTGCTCTCGGGTGTGGCAAACCCATTCATGTTTTGGAGGATCCTAGGGAAGGGTTGATATATGTAGGTCTGGGACCTGCATATGTTCGTGTGGTTGGGAATCCCCATCTGGGTTTAATCGATTTGAATCGTCATTGCTCCTCGATTATGGAGACTCGATCCTCTGTCCTACATCGTAGTTTAATAAATGAAAACATGATTACTTAGTGGAAATGACATGAGATGATAAATGAATGGCTGATTTATTTTGGTACATATGGGGTACTATCAATCATATATGTCAAGTTAAAATATTAAAGTAAGGATCCACAAGTAGTAAGCTTTTATGCAAAAGCAAACTTTGATTCTTGCTAAACCCTTTTTGTAACCCTTAAGGGCTGCATACCTTTGGAGTCTTTTCTTTATGTCAGTTAAGTCTTGTTGAGTACCCTCAAGTACTCAAGGTTTGTTAACCATGTTGCAAGTGAACAGCAAGAGCCAGTAATAGAGTTTTACCCTTGTTGTATGCATGTCCGGGAGGACCATGGCCAGCAGTAGTTGTACTCTCATCCTTGGGCAGGATGTTACTTTTATGTTGTTAATGATCATGTTAATATTGCTATCCTACTTTGTATAGAAATACAGAACTCATGGTTTGTATAATTACAACTTATGGTTTGTAACAACTAAACAAATGGTTTGTGACTTGTGAACTTTAATACTTCCGCTATATATAACTCTAATGTAAATATTGTATCAACTGTTGTAATACTGCAAGGTCTTCTGTAATGATCCTGATCGGATGTGAAAAGTGACCCGTGATAGACTACTGTAATTATCTGATTCCCATACATAGCAGTCAGTGGTCTTTAAGATAATGATAGGTATATGTGGGTCAGTTTAAATTGGCGGTCTGTTACAGTTGGTACCCGAGCATTATTACAGAGATTATTGCTAGTATTACTATTTAAAAGAACATAACAAATTAGTTTCAACCTATTATGAACAAAACAATGCTTCTAGCTTACTTTATGTTTAGAAGCTATGTAAGAGTGGGATAGCATGTAATATATTGCCCTATGTCTAAAATTGGAATGCTGGCAGTCCATGTTAAGTTATTTGTATGATTAAAAGTTATGTAAATGATGGCACTTATGTAAACTAACTCAATAAAAGTTAAGTATGGGAAGGGTTTACATTCTGCATTAATTACAGTCAAAACTTAAGATTCTGTAATGACGCACCTACGTTCAGGTAAGCAGGTAAGTTGACCATCAGTTACCTCATGGTCAAATGGTGTTGGTAACCCTCCCTTCGGAGAGGTGATGCCAAACCTTTCTTTCGGAGGGGTGAATCCGAACGCTTTCCTCAAGAAGTGGCCTACTTGAGGGCAGCCTATATGGCAACATACAGGGTGTAAGTTTCTACCATGCGATGTGGTCATGGTCGCACAGCCGGGGTGCATTTACTCGTGCATGTCCCATAAAGCGAAGGTACGGGAAGTGAATAGTGCTAGCCACGTATGCAGCGCTGTCCATGCAGCGTTAATCGCATGGGTGCCACTTCTATATTCAAGTGGTAATGGATGTTGGGGTGGGCTATGATGCAAACAATTTCTGCAGGTACACTAACTTGCGAGTAAGAGAGTGTTGAGCGACCTTATATTAGTAAGAGTGATCCGTATGTGTGTGCCATCATATATGTCTTATCGTTTTACTTTTGGTGAGGTCGTTTTAAATAACGTAAGAATCGTTCATGCATCATGTCATAAATGATACACTGCACACCTTCACAGTTGCAGTATGTTTATGTTGAGTATACCATCAATCCTGTTCATGCTACCTTTCTTTACCTGGCTATGCTATCCTTATCTTTGTAAGAATCTGTGGCTAATTATCAGTTTAATTTGGATCCTACAGAATGAGGACCCGTTCTCTCAACACAGATTTTGCTGCTGGCACTTCACAGGAGGGTGCCAACATGCCAAATCCACCACCTTCAGCAGCCGCACCAACCTTGGCGGATGCTATTGCTCACTTGGTCAATGCGACTGCTGACAACACTCGCATCCTTCAGACTATGGCTCAGAACATGGCACCTGGTCAGCAGGGTCGCCGTGGTCCTGAGGCCAATAGCACTTATGCTGATTTCTTGAAGACTCAGCCACCTATCTTCATCAAGGCACATGAACCACTTGAGGCTGATGACTGGGTCTGAACTATACAGTAGAAGTTTGGACTTATCCGTTGCAGTGAGTATCAGAAGACTCTGTTTGCTGCACAGCAACTATAGGGTCCTACTGGTGCCTGGTGGGCAAGTCACCTTGCTATGCAGCCAGAGGGACATCAGGTTCCTTGGGCAGAGTTCCGTGATGCATTTCGGGCACATCATATTCCCGATGGCGTTATGGAAATGAAACTTGAGGAATTTCTAAAGCTGCAGTAGGGAGGTAGGAGTGTAATGGGGTATGTGGGGAAATTCAATCAGTTATCTCAATATGCCCCTGAACATGTCAACACTGATGCTAAAAGGAAGCGTTGTTTCATGCATGGACTTAATAGCAAGCTACAAACAATGTTGACAACATGTACCACTGTTACTTTCAATGAGCTAGTGAGTATTGCTATTACTACTGAAGAGAAATATCGCCAGCATAAGGAGGTAAAGAAGAGGAAGAATGTATCACCTGTAACCTCTGGTAGCTCTAGTCAGCGTCAAAGGTTTGTTTTTTGTCCTTCTTACCGTCCACCACAGGAGCAAAGCCTACAACAGACAGTTGTTAGACCTGCTGCATACCCTTTCTATCCACGCCAGTCGAATGCCACTGGTGTTCGTCCCAGTGTAACACAGCAAAATACTTCATATAATCCTAACCCATGTTACAACTGTGGTAAGATTGGGCACTATGCTCAGGATTGTTGCCAGCCCAAGCAAGCCAGTACTCCAAGGCCACCTATGAGCCAGCAGCAGAACAGTCAGCAGATTGTTCAAAAGAAGGGGTCTGTTCAAAAGATGAGGCAAGTTCACTATGTTCAGGTGGAATCTATTCTAGAGGGTGAACCTATCATGATGGGTATGTTTTCTATTGCAAAGCATCCTGCAGTTGTTCTATTTGATTCTGGAGCATCTCATACATTCATCAATAGAACCTTTGTTATGAAACATCAAATGCCAATGGAGTCTGTGGAGCATAGTTTTTGCATACAGTCTCCTGGGGGACGCATATATACCAATGAAATGGTAGATCATGTACCTTTAGATCTTGTTGATCACACTTTTTCCACCAGTCTTCTTGTCCTTAAGAGTCAGAGTGTAGATGTGATCTTAGGCATGAACTGGATGTGCTAACATGGTGCTGTCATTGATACTCTGCACCGAACCATACAGTTCAACTCACCTCATAGTAGTTCTAAATTGTTAATCCAGTTACCAACTCCAAAGAGGGCGGTTGAGAGGGTGTGTGCAGCATTTGTTCAGGAAGTGCAAGATATTCCTATAGTGAGAGAGTTTCCAGATGTGTTTCCAGCAGATTTTCCTGGTTTGCCTCCTAAGAGAGATGTGGAGTTTGTGATTGAGCTCAAACCTGGCACTGCTCCCATATCTAGAAGAGCTTATAGAATGCCTCCAAAGGAGTTAGTAGAACTTAAAACTCAGTTGTAAGAACTGATTGATAAGGGTTTCATCAGACCTAGTTCCTCTCCATGGGGATGTCCTGCTATCTTTGTGAAGAAAAAGGACAAGACCCTAAGGCTATGTGTTGATTACCGCCCACTGAATGAGGTGACTATCAAAAACAAGTATCCTCTTCCTCGCATTGATCTACTTTTTGATCAACTTGCGGGAGCTAAGGTATTCTCAAAGATTGATCTTAGATCTGGGTACCATCAGATAAAATCCGACCTGAGGATATTCCTAAGACTGCTTTCACAACTCGATATGGTCTTTTATGAATATCTTGTCATGTCCTTTGGTTTGACTAATGCTCCAGCTCACTTCATGTATCTAATGAACTCAGTGTTCATGCCAGGGCTTGATAAGTTTGTTGTTGTTTTCATTGATGACATTCTTATCTATTCCAAAACCAAAGAAGAGCATGCAGAACATCTACGTGTTGTTCTGGGTCGCTTGAGGGAACATCAGCTTTATGCTAAGTTCAGTAAGTGTGAATTCTGGTTGGAGGAAATACAATTCCTCGATCATGTTTTGTCTGCCGGGGGTGTTGCTGTTTATCCTGGCAAAGTCAGAGATATTCTTAATTAGAAACCACCTACCACTATTCATCAAGTTCGCAGTTTTCTTGGGATGGTGGGATATTACCGTCGTTTCATTCCTGACTTCTCAAAGATATCCAGGCCTATCACTGAGCTATTAAAGAATCATGTTAAGTTTGTTTGGTCACTTGAATGTGAGACAGCTTTTCAATCTTTGAAGAAGCTTATGACCACAGCTCCTGTTCTAGCTCAGCCAAACATTGAGAAGCCATTTGATGTTTACTGTGATGCCTCTGGTATTGGTATTGGGTGTGTACTGATGCAAGAAGGCCAAGTTATTGCCTATGCTTCCAGGCAACTTAAGCGTCATGAAGAACATTATCCTACACATTATTTGGAGTTAGCTACTGTTGTTCACTCACTAAAAATCTGGCGCCACTATTTGTTGGGCAATAATTGTCATATTTATTCTAATCACAAGAGTTTGAAGTACATCTTTACTCAATCAGAATTGAATATGCGTCAAAGAAGATGGTTGGAGTTGATCAAAGATTATGATCTGGAAGTTCACTATTATCCTAGCAAAGCAAATGTTGTTGCCAATGCACTCAGTCGTAAGTCTCATTGCAATTGTCTTCTGGCAAGGTCATTGGACCATACTTTGTGTCAAGAGATGGAGCAGCTGAATATGGAGATCATTCAGCATGGGACTCTAACTAATATTACCCTTGATTCCACCATTCTAGATTAAATTGTATCTGCTCAAACTGGAAACAAAGGGGTAGCTCATATCAAAGAAAGAGTTATGAATGGAAAGGCCCAGTGTTTTCAGATTGATGATAAAGGTGTTCTTTGGTTCAAGAACCGTTTAGTGGTTCCCAAAGTTCCAGAATTGCGCCAACAGATACTTGATGAAGCTCACCTGTCCAGGTATTCTATTCATCCAGGGAGTAATAAAATGTATCAAGATTTGAAACAAAGGTTCTGGTGGACAAAGATGAAGATAGAGATTGCCCGGTATGTAGCTAAGTGTGATAATTGTCAACGGGTAAAAGCTGTTCATTTGAAGTCTGCTGGTTTACTACAGCCTTTGGCTATTCCTTCTTGGAAATGGGAAGACATCAGTATGGATTTTATTGTTGGTCTACCCACAACATCCAAAGGTTTTGATTCTATTTGGGTCATTGTTGATCGCCTCACAAAGCAAGCTCACTTTTTGCCGGTGAAAAAGAGGTACCCAGCTCTGGGTTACGCCAAGCTACATATTGATCCCAATAGTTCCGCACTTAGATTCGACGTAATTAAAATTAATCAACGTAGGATGGCACGACCAATACAGGTACGTACCAGCTGCCTAACTTGTTTAATAACCACATTCCATTCCCCATTCCACTAAGGCACTAACATGTACTACTTCTCCATTACTATATTATTATTATAGTAACAATATGCCCAGAAAATCATAGCCCTTGTTTTTTAGAATTAGTAGGACAATTAAATTTCGTCCAGGGAATCCTAGCTTCCTTGTTTAATTTCATCTGCCTGTGCTACTGTACATATGAAGTAATTATTATCACTTTTCTAAGAAAATAGATTAATTGTTACTGTTGTCACGTACGGACTATATGTTTGAGTACGCAAGAACATTAATTTTTAACATGATGTTGGTTTTAAAAGTGTTGTGCTATGGCTAGTGACAAATAAATCACGTATACCATCAACATGTTTTTGCTGTTAAAAATGGATTTACTCATGTTGAAAAGATCATTACGGATAACGTTAGTCGTTCCACATTTAAAAAATTAATTTTAAAGGTATATCACTCTTGATCTTTATTTGTGAAGTTACAAGAAAAGAACATGTTAGTAAAGCAAGATACTTTATATCTCATCCACATGTCACATTATTGCATCAAATACCAAAGTTAGATCATGCGTGCATGTATATTAGATCTATCAAATAAGTAGACGTTTTCTCTATTTATTCAGTGTTTCTTCTATTACCTCTTATAAGAACAGGTAATATGTAATAATTTACAATTAGATCAACGGTTCACACAAACTTCGAAGTACCATAGTCTGTTGTTGATTGTTTTAGCGGACTTCATCCATCATTTCCATTGACCTTCATGAATCATCAATGCTAGACTGATAATGCTAATCAAAATTATTTTTCCTTACGATTTTTATTTCAGTCTTCGGAGACCCAGCCTTTTGCCTCTTGATCCTCCATGGGAGGAGTTTGCGGCTTAAGTTGGTGGATCTCAGGACGTTGGGAGCATTTTGGTACCGCTGTCTGTCCCCTATATTGCCGCAAGCATGGAGCTGGTGTCAGTCTACTACACGATCACATATCTCTGTGTGCTCTTGATGGACCTTTGCGTGCTTTAAACCTCTAATAATGTTGATCGACGACGATCATGTCTGTTGTTTAGTATATTTCATTTCTCTCTAGCACTTATTGTTGGCGTACCTTCAAGTATGTTTGGAACATAAATGATATGTGTGTTTATGTTAAATGAGGCTTAAATTTGGTTTTCGTGTGCCTCCGCATGCATGCATGCCTGCCCATCTTCAAGAGCTCCATCGGGGTCCAGTTTGCTTTGCGGAATTTCTCCAACTGGTGAAGCTAGGCACTTTCATTCACTTCGTTGCTACGATCTTGGCTACTGTATTATTGATGTATTTAAATTGTAGTGACGAACGTTGTCACGGCTGTCGTGTCATGGAATTTATTTTAATTTGGGCAGTTACAAGTGTTTTTTCACAATTATTCCATTTCTATGCCATATATGCACAAGTGTAGTTTCCCTCACGCGTTACTCCCTCACCACTTTACCCCAGAGTAACTTCTGACGAAAAGGAAGAAATAACTCCCTTGTATTCACTCTACCAAAGTTTGAATGTAGTTTTGAGGTCCTAGAGAAGGACCGCGATAAAGCGCCACTGGTCATGCGCTCCGGGAGCACGTGCGACCCCACTCCACCCTGCTACCGTTGTCTTCCTCCTCTCGCTTGCGCTTGTCCTCGCCCCACCACCACCCCTCAACCCTGGCCTCCCCTAACCTCCAGCGCGATGGCTCCGCCAACGCCGTCCTCGCCTTGGCCCCCGCCCCGGCCCCCACTCCCGCCGCCTCGCTGCGCCACCCACCTGGCCCGCCCCTTGAACCCACTGTATGATGGAATTTTGGCATGTTGTAATATTATTACATAGCCTATTTATCATGAGTCGAATGAGGCCTATAAAATAATTTGACAATTACTTGATGCCTACAAAATATGGGCTATATAAACATTTGGGCCTTAAAGATGAACGAGTTGCCTAATAACCATCAATTAGCACAATGGCTAATTAACAATATTGGGCTCATGCATGGCCCATCCAAGTGTTCTCTCTCACATGTGGCTTGCTGAGACATCTAGGTAGGGATGAAAACGGTACGGAAATATCCCGTACCGAACCGCATCATTCTCTATATTTGATCCGATCGAATTCGTATTTTTGGACAAATTTGAATTCGGTTCAAAATTTAGAACATCAAATTCGAAATCGGAACAAAAACGCTTTAGCCGTTTTCCGACCGTTTTCTACTTTTCTACTTGTAATTTAAAATATCCCGAATTCAAAATTCGATTTAAACCAAATTTGCACCCCTAAATGTCCAGCCTTAGAAAAATTGTATCTTTTTCATACGTTCTCGGATGAAGATGATTTTAATATGAAAATTGTAGCTCTCGACGAGATCTACAACTTTCTAGATTTTAGTTTCTTCATTTGAGGTCTTTAAGATGTTAAAAAAAATAAACAAAGCTTCGACAGTATATTAATCACGTACACGCGCTTGTTAGTTTAGCTGAAATTGCACCAACTGAAATAGTTGGAGGGCATAAACTGAACCATATGTTAGTTTAGCTGGTTATTTAGGACATAGGCCAAACTTGGAGGATGTAATTTGAACTTTTTCCTCTAAAAATTAATAAAATATGAATTTTAAAATTGTTAATCTTAAAACACAATCTCCGAGCCCCAAGTGGTTTCAAATGAAAAAGTAGTCAGCTACAAAGTTGTAGATATTTACAGGTACTTAAACTTTCATACAAAGCATTTTTCCACTCAAGATTATTTATAAAAATTTAAAAATTAATTAAAAAAAATTATTTGTAGTCTCGCTAGGTTAAGAAAACTACCGGTGTAAATGCATCTTTACTAGCGGGTTTTCTTAAGTCTATCACTAGTATAAATCATATATTTACACTGTCGGTTCTATTAAGGATGACACTAGTACAAATTAGATTGACACTGGTGGTAGGTTAAGTGAACCGACGGTGTAAATATATCTGGTGATCGCCTGCGCTGTAAATTAAAAAACCCCGAGGATAACAAGCTGATGTCGTAGCACGTTTTTCATTAAGCAAAAGTAGAGTGTTACAAGTCGCACATGACTCGCAAGTAATCGAAGGATTACCAGTGCAGTCCGAAAGGTACACACAAGCAGCAAGAGAAAATGGGAGGGAGGACCCTTAGCCTCGAGACCATAATAGACTAAGCCTATGACATAATCACAACAACACAATGGTAGCCTATAGTGCAGTGTAACCGTGATGGCAACGAGGCGAGCTTCCAACAACAGTGGTGGCAAAGTATCCGCCAGAAAAAGTACCAAACGGCTCGGCGGCCAAGCATCCGCCAAGGAAACCGATATGACAACAGTGGCAAAGCATCCGATAGAGAGGAACCATGGTGGCCAAGTATCCGCCCGAAAAGAGAAGCGCAATTGTAGCGGCAAAGCATCCGCTAGAGAGCAACCACAGTGGCCTAGTATCTGCCGGAAAAGAGACACAATTGTAGTGGCGAAGCATCCACTAGAGAGGAACCACGGCGGCCAAGTATCCACCGGAAAAAAAGATGTGCAATTGTAGAGGCAAAGATCCGCACAGCGATATCCAGCAACAACGGCGGCAAAAGTACCGTCGGAGAAGTGTCAAGGAAGTGGCAAAGCATCAACCAAAGAAGCGACCACACTGTAAGGCAAACACAAGCGTTGAAGGATATGAAGCGCGTTCAGGCTCAACCCAAGAAATTCCACCGCCAACTGGATGACACGGCAATGACAACCACACGCAGCACTTGAGGAGGCAACGCCTCCAAGGATCTTGAGAGGCAACACCTCCAAGGATGGTTGCGACACAGGCAGCACATCCGCTGCCTGTTTAGCAGGGACCAGATTTTCACCCCGAAGATCTGCACTAGGAGGAAAGGAAGGTGCAACAACAGATGCCTCCAAGGAGGGAAACAGCGCCCAAAGGATGTCATCATCGTCGGCTAGACAGCAAGGCTTTCGCCAAGCACCTACTACCTGGACGCAAGCAACGAGGAACAACCAAGGGTCCGCGCAACCTAGAACCGGCCGATGCCAGTGCTGCCGTGGGACGAAGCAGAGGGTAGCAGGCGACAACGGGTGGGCACAGCTTGCCAGCCCCGCAGCCCACAGCAGCCAGCGGTGGGGTATGGTTTCGGTGGGCAGCTGGTCGCCCCCGAGTTGCCTCACGGAGGAGACGACGCGGGGGTGGGGTGACTTTCCGTTTTCTTCTCGTGTGCGGCCCTGTAACTGCAGTCGGTGGCGGGATGGCAAGGTATTATTGGTTAATTGTAGAGCTTTTGTTTTGATGGATCGGTCCGGAATCATCAGATCCTCAGATGGACCATCATGAATGGCGTTTGGTTTGAAATCATAAGCCAGTGCCGTCCGTCCGTCCGTCCGTCACCAAGTCGATCTGTTTCATGACTCCTCGAAGCCAATTTCCGGGATCGACTCATCCCTCAGAATAGTAAGGGCGACCGATGCTGCATGCATGCTGAGCGAGTCCATACCCGATGAAGTTAATCATCGAACCAAGCACACTGTGACTGGGGCACATGTGCTGTTGTTGCGTGGTGTCTGTAGCTTGCTCTATTATTCTAGGTGAACTCTGTTTCTGTGTAGCCTCGAGGCTCTGTTTCTGTCTTTCTCTTCTCCTTATATCTTGAAGTGGTTACTTACATCTTACATTCGATTCATACACACCATCGTTTCCTATAATCTGCCACCTATATGTATATATGCGAGATGGGGACACAATAATTCGTTTCAGTTTCACCTGTTTCTAGCGAGAAAACTGTTTTGACGCCTCGGTTAGCTTGAGCAACGGTCCAGCTAATTTCAGAAACTGAAAGGCTAAGATCAGAAAGGTGCATGACTCTAGGCTCTTTTCCCGTTAATGCTATATGTAAATACAAAAAAAAATGGCTGGCAGATGTAACACGAGCATCTCTGGCTTATATATGCAGGAGGTGCAGTAGGCAGCACATCGTGGAGTTCCGTAGCGTTGCAACATGCTAGTAAGTGGTAACTAGCAGGATGGACTCTTCATCTAGGCATCCTCCATCTATCTTCTCTTTAACAGTTGCCTCAGCATTCTTCTCGATCGTGCGACTGGGCCATAAGGAAAGCCCAGAAGAGGGCTAGAGGCATTGTTGGTCCGAAGAAAAAACACAACGACTAAACATTGTCCCAAGATCTAACAGGAAAATCATATGCGCGTGCGTCCCTACGAGATGCTGCTTGTGACCAGACTAATTGGGCTCGGTGATGGCTCGGGCCAAACCAACCTTGACATGGACAAGTCCAGATCGGTTTTAATTGTGCAGGATGTACGAGTTGATTGGGTTTGAAGCGGCCCATGTATACCACTTTACAAAATATTTTCAAAATACTAGATATCCCGTGCGTTGCACCGGGTTTACGTTTTTTGCGCACACCTACGTTGACGCGTGTGGCTTGCGGCTCAGATGCAAATATTATGAAATCTACATATCTAATTATATAGAAAATATAAAGCCTGTTTTATGATTTTTATCACCTATATTATACAGATTTAGTTTATAAAACCTATTAAAATTGGTTTTACCTTTTTAAATACTTGTGTGATGTATTGTTATATAATTTTTAAGGTTGAGCTGATTTGACAAAATGAATTTAGTTCTCGATCATATGGAAGCAGCAGTAGACACGCAAGAGTGTTGCTGCTAGTGTCCTTGTACTGCAAGCTACTCCCGCTTTATCTGTATCTGTTGCAGACAAAGATGCCGGAAGGACACGTCTGTCTGTCGACTGAATTGTCGCTACGAGTTGCTGCTTGTGACCAAACCAACCTAGACATGGACAAGTCTAGATCGGTTTTAATTGTGCTGGATCTACGAGTTGATTGGGTTTGAACCGACCCATGTAAACCATTTTACAAAATATTTTCTAAATATATACAAAGCCACTGTAACCACTTATTGTAGCATATAAAGTTCATATATGATTACAAAGATTGTTGGGCATCGATAACAAAGTTTGTATTTTTAAATACATGCACGTCTTAAGATCGCAACAGAGGGAGTAGAAGATATTTATGTACTAATAAGCTATTATTTCAGGTTCTAGCTCTCCATCGTGCATGTTGTATGCAGGGTATGTAAAGTGGTAAATGGTGTTAGCATATATATGGTCATCATCAGATCAACAACGTAACATAACAGTGGTTTAAAGGAGATTAGTGGAACAATAAAAAAAACAGGTCCCTGTGTAAGCAACGCCGGATCATGCTCCCTGCTTGTCAACGCTCGTCGGTCTCTTCGCTAGCTACATGGAGATGGAGTAGATGCCGGCAGAGAGCAGCAGCAGCCGCAGAGGGCAGTGGAAGGACAACAAGTGGTAATGGAGCACATGGAGGCTGTCGTAAGAATGTACGATGGTAAGCAAGACGTCTCCACCCTGTGAGTAAAAGTATACCTTTAGTCCCGGTTGGTGGCTCCAACCGGGACTAAAGGTCTCTGCCACCTGTGTCTGGCGCAGTAGCCGTTGGGCAGGGACCTTTAGTCCCGGTTGGAGCCACCAACCGGGACTAAAGGTATTTCTAGTCCCGGGGGCAAAAAATTCCGGGACTAGAGCCCATTTTGGCCGAGGATCAAAGGTCTGTTCTCTACTAATTTTAAAATAAACAACATTAGAGATACAATATCGTACAAAATACAATGATGGAAAATTCATGATATATTTTTCTAACACGAACTATGATGTCCTCGTCACTTCACAAAATTTAAAACTAAAACACAATATGTATACTAAGAAGCAAAAAAGAAAAATTCTTTTAAGGAGTAAATTGCACCAACTGAAATAGTTGGAGGGCATAAACTGAACCATATGTTAGTTTAGCTGGTTATTTAGGACATAGGCCAAACATGGAGGATGTAATTTGAACTTTTTCCTCTAACTATTAATAAAATATGAATTTTAAAATTGTTAATCTTAAAACACAATCTCCGAGCCCCAAGTGATTTCAAATGAAAAAGTAGTCGGCTACAAAGTTGTAGATATTTGCAGGTACTAAAACTTTCATACAAAGCATTTCCACCCGAGATTATTTATAAAAATTTAAAAATTAATTTAAAAAATTATTTGTAGTCTCGCTAGGTTAAGAAAACTACCGGTGTAAATGCATCTTTACTGGCGGTTTTCTTAAGTCTAGCACTAGTATAAATGATGTATTTACACTGTCGGTTCTCTTAAGGATGACGCTAGTACAAATTAGATTGACACTGGTGGTAGGTTAAGTTAACCGACGGTGTAAATATATCTGGTGATCGCCTACGTTGTAAATTAAAAAACCCCGAGGATAACAAGTTGATGTCCTAGCACATTTTTCATTAAGCAAAAGTAGAGTGTTACAAGTCGCACACAGCTCGCAAGTAATCGAAGGATTACCAGTGCAGTTAGAAAGGTACACACAAGCGGCAAGAGAAAATGGGAAGGAGGACTCTTAGCCTCGAGACCATAATAGACTAAGCCTATGACATAATCACAAAAACACAATGGTAGCCTATAGTGCAGTGAAACCGTGATGGCAACGAGGCGAGCTTCCAACAATAGTGGCAGCAAAGTATCCACCAGGAAAAGTACCAAATGGCTCGGCGGCGAAGCATCCGCCAAGGAAACCGAAATGACAACAGTGGCAAAGCATCCGATAGAGAGGAACCACGGTGGCCAAGTATTCGCCCGAAAAGAGAAGCGCAATTGTAGCAGCAAAGCATCCACTAGAGAGCAACCACAGTGGCCAAGTATCTGCCGGAAAAGAGACACAATTGTAGCGGCGAATCATCCGCTAGAGAGGAACCACGGCGGCCAAGTATCCACCGGAAAAAAGATGTGCACTTGTAGCGGCAAAGATCCGCACAGCGATATCCAGCAACAACGGCGGCAAAAGTACCGTCGGAGAAGTGTCAAGGAAGTGGCAAAGCATCAACAAGAGAAGCGACCACACTGTAAGGCAAACACAAGCGTTGAAGGATATGAAGCGCGTTCAGGCTCAACCCAAGAAATTCCACCGCCAACTGGATGACACGGCAACGACAACCACACACAGCACTTGAGGAGGCAACGCCTCCAATGATGGTTGCGACGCAGGCAGCGCCTCCGCTGCCTATTTAGCAGGGACCAGATTTTCACCCTGAAGATCTGCACTAGGAGGAAAGGAAGGTGCAACAACAGATGCCTCCAAGGAGGGAAACAGCGCCCAAAGGACGTCATCATCGTCGGCTAGACAGCAAGGCTTTCGCCAAGCACCTACTACCTGGACGCAAGC
Source organism: Miscanthus floridulus (assembly GCF_019320115.1). Classification (NCBI taxonomy): domain Eukaryota; kingdom Viridiplantae; phylum Streptophyta; class Magnoliopsida; order Poales; family Poaceae; genus Miscanthus; species Miscanthus floridulus. Next base: position 117,238,883 of record NC_089588.1, on the reverse strand, counting down.
AACGAGGAACCACCCAGGGTCCGTGCAACCTAGAACTGGCCGATGCCAGCGCTGCCGTGGGACAAAGCAGAGGGTAGCAGGCAACAACGGGTAGGCACAGCTTGCCAGCCCCGCAGCCGCACAGCACCGGGCCACCCTAGCCCACAGCAGCCAGCGGTGGGGTATGGTTTCGGTGGGCAGCCGGTTGCCCCCGAGTTGCCTCACGGAGGAGACGACGCGGAGGAGGGGTGACTTTCCGTTTTCTTCTCGTGTGCGGCCGTGTAAGTGCAGTCGGTGGCGGGATGGCACGGTGTTATTGGTTAATTGTAGAGTTTTTGTTTTGATGGATCGGTCCAGAATCATCAGATGCTCAGATGGAACCCCATGAATGGCGTTTGGTTTGAAATCATAAGCCAGTGCCGTCCGTCCATCCGTCACCAAGTCGATCTGTTTCATGACTCCTCCAAGCCAATTTCCGGGATCGACTCATCCCTCAGAATAGTAAGGGCGACCGATGCTGCATGCATGCTGAGCGAGTCCATACTGGATGAAGTTAATCATCGAACCAAGCACATGGGCTGTTGTTGCGTGGTGTCTGTAGCTTGCTCTATTATTCTAGGTGAACTCTGTTTCTGTGTAGCCTCGAGGCTCTGTTTCTGTCTTTCTCTTCTCCTTATATCTTGAAGTGGTTACTTACATCTTACATTCGATTCATACACACCATCGTTTCCTATAATCTGCCACCTATATGTATATATGCGAGATGGGGATACAATAATTCGTTTCAGTTTCACCTGTTTCTAGCGAGAAAACTGTTTTGACGCCTCGGTTAGCTTGAGCAAACGGTCCAGCTAATTTCAGAAACTGAAAGGCTAAGATCAGAAAGGTGCATGACTCTAGGCTCTTTTCCCGTTAATGCTATATGTAAATACAAAAAAAAATGGCTGGCAGATGTAACACGAGCATCTCTGGCTTATATATGCAGGAGGTGCAGTAGGCAGCACATCGTGGAGTTCCGTAGCGTTGCAACATGCTAGTAAGTGGTAACTAGCAGGATGGACTCTTCATCTAGGCATCCTCCATCTATCTTCTCTTTAACAGTTGCCTCAGCATTCTTCTCGATCGTGCGACTGGGCCATAAGGAAAGCCCAGAAGAGGGCTAGAGGCATTGTTGGTCCGAAGAAAAAACACAACGACTAAACATTGTCCCAAGATCTAACAGGAAAATCATATGCGCGTGCGTCCCTACGAGATGCTGCTTGTGACCAGACTAATTGGGCTCGGTGATGGGCTCGGGCCAAACCAACCTTGACATGGACAAGTCCAGATCGGTTTTAATTGTGCAGGATGTACGAGTTGATTGGGTTTGAAGCGGCCCATGTATACCACTTTACAAAATATTTTCAAAATACTAGATATCCCGTGCGTTGCAACCGGGTTTACGTTTTTTGCGCACACCTACGTTGACGCGTGTGGCTTGCGGCTCAGATGCAAATATTATGAAATCTACATATCTAATTATATAGAAATATAAAGCCTGTTTTATGATTTTTATCACCTATATTATACAGATTTAGTTTATAAACCTATTAAAATTGGTTTTACCTTTTTAAATACTTGTGTGATGTATTGTTATATAATTTTTAAGGTTGAGCTGATTTGACAAAATGAATTTAGTTCTCGATCATATGGAAGCAGCAGTAGACACGCAAGAGTGTTGCTGCTAGTGTCCTTGTACTGCAAGCTACTCCCGCTTTATCTGTATCTGTTGCAGACAAAGATGCCGGAAGGACACGTCTGTCTGTCGACTGAATTGTCGCTACGAGTTGCTGCTTGTGACCAAACCAACCTAGACATGGACAAGTCTAGATCGGTTTTAATTGTGCTGGATCTACGAGTTGATTGGGTTTGAACCGACCCATGTAAACCAGTGTTCGCCTAAACGGATTTAAACGGCCAGTAAACGGTAAACGGTGGTAAACTATTTTATTTAGGGGGTAAACGGAAATTAAACGGTTGACCGTTTAAACGGTCAAAAAACGAAAAAAAATGGCCTAAACAGAACGGAGATAAACAGCATTGCCGTTTAGACGAACACGAGGTAAATCTAGTTCAGTTTTGTATGGATAAATTTGTATACTTAAGTTTATTATATTTATAAATGTGTATGCTTGATATGTTATATGCATAAATATCTATATTTATTTCTTTTCATATGCATAAATATATATACATACCAAAATAATTGATTTTTACTCGGATAAATATGTATAAATGCTAGAATACTTAATTTTTTACATGCACATATATAATTATATGTATTTTTTTTAAGTACAAAATCGTTTAGACTGTTTAACTTTGTTTAAACACCGTGTAAACAGCCTAAACAATAAACCAAGGGCGACCGTATAAAGACTATTTACCGTTTATGAAAACATTGGTTAGTACCAACTAAAGGCATATGTTCCATTATCATAAGTAAATGTGTAGTGGCATTTGAGAATCTCGGATGGAGAAGCAACCAAAATAAAAGTTATAGATCTCAAAAAGTTATGCAACTTTGTAGTTGATAATTTTTTTATTTGAAACCATTTATCTAACGAAAATTACGTTTGATTTCTCAAATTTAAAATTTGAATTTTTCAAATGACCTCGGATAGAGAAACACCTAAAACAAATGTTGTAGATCTCGACAAGCTGTGCAACTTTGGCCGTTGACAACTTTTAAAATTTAAAATCATTTATCCAACAAAATTACTATTGGAATATTCTGACTTTTGAAATTCAGATTCCTTCAAATGACCTCGCATGAATAATGACCAGAACCAAAGTTGTAGATCTTGAAGAGCTTTTCATTTGAAATCGTTTAGGGTCCCAAATACTAATTTTGAAATCAGATAAACATAAAATGGCTTGGACGAATATCTCATTGGACACACGCATCTCACAGGTGGAGTGGGTTAGGGGCCGAAGACCGCGAAGCAAGTGGTCAGGGGTTTTGAGCGCGTGGTGGTCGTGAAGCGCGCATTTTTCGCGTGAAAAATCGAGTGACTTGACACTTGCGATGCGCTATTGAGTGGTTGTCCAGCGGGGTTATCTCCCCTGGTATAAAATATTTTTCCCTATTTTTCAGTGGATTTTTATGATTTCCTAGAAACCACATCAGTGTCGTTTTTTTCTCTTCACAATGTTTTTCAATCTTCGACAGGTAATGGACAATCAAAGGAAGAAGATGACTGTTTGAAGATGCAATGCACTCTTATTTCTTAGAAGTCATTTTATGTTTGCCCTTTGGTAAAGCTATTGTTTTCCTTGATATATATATACTGTTTTGCTATAATACACCTGAGTACATCCTCTATATAGAATGCACCTAGGACGGCGGGCGCAGCAACTTGGAGCAACCAGCGCGCCCAAGCGAATACATGCATGAATGAAATTTTTTGTTGGTTCGAATCTTTGAAACAAATTTTTTCCTAAACCGTAACCCCGAGTGACAAACCGTTTGTTGCATCCGACTCAAAAAAATATTCTGAGCAAAACTAGATCCAATATGGATATATTTTTTATCCTTTAAACGAGTTACATGTCAATTTACTACCGATTGCAACTTGTCTACCACCTAGTTGCAACTAGTTATAACTCGGTGTATTATATGCATCTGGTCACTATAATCACTGCCAAGTTGCATCTGAGTTTGCAATCATATCTGAGTTAGCAACTGTGTTGCAATGAGTAGTAACTAGTTGCAATCAGTAGTAATTGGTTTTGCAATCGAGGTAGTAACTTGTGTAACAACCAAGTAGTAATTGTGTAGTAACGAGTTGCACCAGTACTAACTGGGGTTGCAAACTGGACAGGTGCCTCTACAACTAGGTTGTAAGTGAGTACTTGCTAGCTGCAATTGAGTACTAACTAGTTGCATTTCTATTCAGTAGGAGTTGCAATCATACCAGGTTACACCAGAGTAATAACTAGGTTGCAACTAATTAGTGAATAATTGCAACCAGAAGTAACAAGGTTACACTATTTTTATAATTAGTTTGCAACCAGTGCTAAATATGCTATAGCCAAGTTGCAATTGTGTTGTACAAGTTGCTTGCAACTCATAGTACAACATATTGCAATTACGTATTTTGAAAAAAAAAACTTCATCAAATACAGCCTTCATGGATCTCGTTTGTGAAGCATATTTTTTCAACAACCTACTTCAAAACAGAACTAAAATCAAGATATATGGTTTAGAAGATATCGCATTTTTTCGTTTGGAATCAACAAAAGAATTCCCTGCATGCATGCTTCCTAGTGGGTGGGGTTGAGCTGTAGAGGTGGCAATCACATAGTGGTTTGTCTCCATTTAGTTTTGCATGCAGGAGCTTGGACTTACCACTCACGCTCCGCGCGTCTCGCGCTCACGTGTCGGGTGCACTCGCTTCACAGAATGCACCTAGGTGCATTTAAGCCTCGTCATATTATATATATATATATATATATATATATATATTATAATATATAGGGAGAGGCTATTCAGTAGCCGGCTACAAAATAAGTTATTCTGTAGCCACCTACATTTACTATAATTTTATATACTAATTTACCATAATGTCAATACATATTTACGATAGTTTGGGTTACTATAACACATGAGGATATTTACCATAACATTATATTAAAACACTTAGTAAGAAGTTACTATAATCTCGTAAATTAACATAGTAATTATCATAACTCAAAGTGGCTACAGAATAAGTTATTCTGTAGCCAGCTACGGGATAGTAGGTTATATATATATATATATATATATATATATATATATATAATATATTATATATATATATATATCTAATATATATCTCTCTATATATATATATATCTATATCTTAAGACTATTCTGCAGCTGTTCATAGAATAGCTTATATATAGCCACTTTGATTTACGATAATATTTGTAACAATTTACGATAACATGAATATGCATTTACGATACTCGTATTACTACAGCTCACGGTGATATTTACCATAATGTTATAGTAAAAATCACTTAGTAAGGAGTTACTGTAGTCTCGTAAATTAGCATAGTAACTATCGTAACCTCAAAGTTGCCACAAAATAAGTTATTCTAGGGCCAGCTGCAGAACAGTGGGTGGTTATATATATATCTATATATAATATATTATATATTATATATATATATATAATATTATAAGAACTACTATCCTATAGCTGGCTGGCAGAATAACTTATTCTGTAGCCACTTTGAGTTACGATAATTACTATGTTAATTTACTAGATTTACAGTAGCTCCTTACTAAGTGGTTTACTATAATGTTATGGTAAATATTCCCATGTGTTATAGTAACCCAACTATCGTAAATATGTATTGACATTATGTAAATTAGTATATAAAATTATGGTACTAGAGGTGGCTACAGAATAAAGCTTATTTTGTAGGCCGGCTGCTGAATAGCCTCTCCCTATATATATATATATATATATATATATAATATATATTATATATATATATCTATATATATATATATATATATATACTTAAAAGAGATATGAGGCACTCTCTTGAGTGTCTTTTTTTTTTCAAGCCGAGAGAGAGAGAAAAGTGACACAAGTAGACAGCCATCGCCTCCATGCTCTTCTCTATGCACTGTTTCCATGAATTCCTTTCAAACCAATTTCCTGTGGCGGTTGCGTTCGAGCTAATACTTTTTGTTAAAATAAACCACTTGCAGCTCGGAGTACCATTGTCTCAACGGTGATCCCTGGACCAAGCCCTAGCATGACCCCAATGCCTCCTGCCAGTTGCAGCTCGTCATGCTGGCGCCGGAGCTCATCCAGCACGAAGATCACAGAGGCGCCCGCCAAGTTGCCGTACTCGCTCAACACGTGCCTGCTCGCCGCCAGCTTGCCTGGCGCCAGCGCCAGAGCCGCTTCAACGCTGTCAAGGATAGCTGGCCCACCGGGGTGCACCGCCCAGAAGAGGTCATTCCAGTTCGAGCTACCACCTGATCCGAGCGTGCCCATGACGGCGTCGACCAGGCACTGTTCTATATGCTGCCGCAGCAGTGCCGGCATTTTAGGGGATGGGCAGAACACGAGGCCGTCTTCGGTGAGTTTCCCCGCTGCGGCGTCCTCGCTGTTGGGCACCACAGTCTGGGAAGCGGACACCATCTCGAAGAGCGGGTGCTCAACGCCTGACATCTGGTGGCCATTGGCATGCCCACTGGTGCCGCTGCTGACAGAGCCAACGATGACGGCGGCCGCGCCGTCGCCGAACAAGGCTTTGCATGATGAGGGTCTCGGGATGGTCCTCAAGCGGCGCATGGAAGTTGATGAGCGTGTGATCGGCAGCAGCCACTAGCACGCGGGCCCCATAGTTGTTCTCAGCAATGTCCTTGGCGACACGGAGCGCGGCGGAGGCCGCAGAGCAGCCATTCATGTACATCATCGTACGCTGCACCGTTGGGCGGAGACCCAGGAGTGACGCAAGCCGTAGGTCAGCGCCCGGCATGTGCGCGCCTGAGCTAGTCGAGAAGACCAGGTGGGTGATGTCGGCAGCTGGGCGGCCCCACTCTGCAATGGCCCGCG